>NC_079514.1:48636083-48637531 GCF_000801105.2 Raphanus sativus | reverse complement strand
GAGCATTGAGTAAAGAACATTAGCATCTTGTAAATACTTTTCATTTTGCTTTAATGATAAATGTTGATTGGATAATAACAAGCATAATGTTTATGCTAATGCTTTGCCAATCAAACTAATTCTTTCTTTTCAATATTTTTCAGCTAAAACACGTAACTTAAAAAGTTATTTTATTTTTAAATTATGTTAAGAACTATAAATTTCTCGGATGGATCATGGAAGGTGAATGAGAGTTTTACAGGACAAGGCTGGTATAGTACTTTGGAAGGGTTTGATGGATTAATGGGTGCGAGGAATACGAGAGCAAGTCTCTCTCCATTGCATTCAGAGATTGAAGCTCTAATTTGGGCAATGGAATGTATGAGGAATTTGAGGCAGTATAATGTTACTTTTGCAACGGATTGTTCACAGTTGGTGAAGATGGTTTCGGAACCGGACGACTGGCCAGCCTTTGCAAGTTATTTAGAAGATATAGGAAGTCTGAGAAGAAGTTTTGCTTCTTCGGAAGTGGTCCATGTACCCAGGACGAAGAACACAAAGACAGACTGTCTAGCACGTAGTGCAAGAAAACAATCGTCTTACGTCAACCACATAGATACGGATCCTCCTGTTTGGTTCACAGAGTCAATATGAGTCTGTAATGCTGTTGACAGAAAAAAAAACTATTCAACCAATTGCAAAATAAATTATTAAATATGATTAGTAACACAAATTTTATTAAAGCCAAAAAGTTACTTAAAAATATGGAACATTTTACATATTGAAGCATCAACATTTTTTGAAACATTTTACATTTGGGAACGAGGGAGTAATATGTAGCCAACGTGTGTGAGAATGTGGATTAAAACAATTATAAAGTTTGACCTTACAGTTATCTCAAAATATACTTCTGTATTAATCCTGTTATACGCACCGTCATTTTGAAAATTTAAATGTTTAGTTCACACAATTATCATATTTCAATTTGTCTATATATATGATATAGGATTTTTATGGTTTAGTCCATTTCTTAAAAGAAAGGGTAAACCTCTTCCCGGCGAAAGAATGTTAAATCACCGATGGTCATGTGTTAGAGATATCTAAATGTAAGTGGATTCGAATTCAGCTTGTTTAACAATAATGTATGTCATGCTATCACTCGATCACTAACACATGGTTATGTTAAAAAGTTTTCGTAGTTTTAGAGAAATGTTTATAATTCATGCCAACACGACATAAATTGGTGAGTGGTAAAACTCAATCAAGATGAAGCTAACTTTAATCGAGACTGCAGCAGCTGCATCACAAAAAGGTCCAGTACCGCTGACTATATTTTGAATATAAAATTCAATACATAAACTATTAACCTAACCTTATATATATTTGACCCAAAAAAGTGTATATATATATATATATATAATTTAACTAAATTCACCGCCATTCTCAACAGAATTAGCTAGTCAAATACC
>NC_079514.1:48632638-48635983 GCF_000801105.2 Raphanus sativus | reverse complement strand
TATCTCAATGAATCTTACTGTTAAGTATTCTTTGTGCAGAATTGTCTTGGAAAATACAAGTGTGAGCTTTTCGTTTCGGACGAGATGTTTGGTCCGAGTCACTGCAAGAAAGATATTAAGCTCATTGTTCAATTCACATGCACAAAAGTTTAGGCTTTTTATTTGCTCCTTAATTAAGGCCATAAAAATAATTCTGGTTTGTTTTCTTGTTTTAAGTTTTAATTTTGTTGATTATTAAAGGATATTTTCAGATATTGTTTTTCTATTTGTTATTTTGCAACAAAGGTTGATATGTAAAACTGCAAAAATCTGATTGAAAATCATGAAACAAAATCGGTTATAAACGATAATATAGAGATACAATAAAAATCAATAGGAAATAGAATAAAAACACACAAGTCATGATAATATATTTTTTGTTAACTTAATAAATTACTTGTAATGTGTAAGGGTTATATGTGATTTTTGAATCCTTCGATACTGCACTGAGACTGTTCCATAATACCAAACAAAATATACATATACTCTTGAGACTTATTCTCAGACTTATGTTAAAGAAGACTTTTTTTTTTTTGCTGAAAGCTTTATTTGCATTAGAGCATAGGTATAATGGAGAGGTGTAACACCTGTTTATATGAGAGGATATACTTGATCCGAGAGATAAGCATAAACTAGGGACTATCATCAATCTGGATTTTGATCTGGTTTTGATTTGTTATTTTTTCTGTATATCAGTTTTAAAAGTATTAGCTATCCTATTAAAAATTATATCTACTTTGGTTAGATTTGTTTTATATATTTTTTCGGTTTTTCGTTTATTCGATTTTTTACGGAAACGAGAAGAAAGCAGTAGGAGAACAAAAAATATGATTAGTAGTATTTTTTTATATCTTTTGAGTTAGGACTACAACAATTGGTATTACGAACCCTAGTTTTAGCCACCTAATTTTATAGTCGAAATTTTAGATAGTCGATCACTTGTCTAGGTTTTGCCCGACCCTGGAGTCAGCCTGTAAAGCCTGGACTTTAGACGCCAGAGAATATATAAATTTTAGAAGCGCCAACGTCAGTTACTCTTTCAGGTCTAGTGGTTTGAAAAAAATCAGTTAACTATCGCATGCAAGGTTCCAAACCTGTGTATGCATTATTTCCCCTTTTTTATATAATAACTGAAAGAATATGATTGATTTTGATTCCTTAATTGATAATCTTAGTATCTTTTTATATTCTCCTATATATTAAAAGAGAAGTACATTGGACACGTGGCGCTCATACAGCTCTTCTCACGAAAATTCTTGCGTTTCTATTGGTCGATTTTTTCTAATTATTATTTTTGATTTATTTTTCTCATCGTCCATTTAATTGGAAAGTTACATTTATTGTAAAACGCACTAATAATTTCTTGCGCAAGAATCGTAGTCAATGTCGACCATTAATCATAGCTTGCAGAACAATTTTAATAAATGTCGACTAATCATTAAATGTCTTAATGGGAAATTCGTTTTATATTTTATTAGGAAACTAATAATTATCAACATAACTTATTTATATTGACTACTTCCGCAAGTCTCGCATCATATAAAATGCATATTCGTGATTAATTTTACAAATTTATTATGTTTCCTTTAATAATTAGTCATTTAATGTACATACCTTATTATAACCAATTACTTGCGCAAGTCTCGCAAGTAATATTTTTTGCGACTTTAGTACTCTTCATCATCAAAGGACTATATATAGAGTACAAAGTGGCGTTCAAGCAACACAACCATTCTTCTATTTTGAAAGGAAAATGGCAATGCTCGCAAAGTCAAAAAATATAGTATCTTTTGTCCGAGAATTAAAACCCCGTAAAGATACGTCCCGTATTGAAGTTAGGATTATTCGGTTGTGGAAGAACTACAACAAAGAATCAGGAAACACTATTGAAATGGTTTTTGCTGATAGAGAAGTAAGTGAAGAACACACAGTTTTGTTAAGATTTTGTTTATTGTTTATTAATAATATTATTTTTACTGGTATTCAGGGGACAAAAATTCATGCTTCAGTTGGTGAACAACTCATTAAAAATATGGTGAAAGGCTACATGAGGGAGATGCAATTGTCGTCCAGTTGTTCAAGGTCTTCGATGCAATTGGTGAATACCGTACAACTCCACATCCTTACAAAATTGGTTTCTATCCAACCACTTTTGTTGGAAAAGCTATAGATTTTCCAAGTGAAGTTCCTGAAAAGAATTTTGCGGATTTTACCGACATTTTGGAAGGAAAGATTGATAGCAGCTGCTTAGTTGGTGAGTCAGATTATCACACAATTAATTGTCTGTCATGTTATGTTAAATTTGTTCTTATTTTTTTTATTGTATATTGTAGATATTATTGGACAAATAGTCAACTTTGGGTCGCTGGAAAACAAAAGCATTAAAGGTAAAGATAACATGAGGCTTTTGATCGAGCTACGTGACCATAGGTGATGCAGCGGACGATAGAGTGAACGGTCGATCAAAGAACTTTTAGGGTTCTAGAGACCTGTTCTTGGATCAATCAAGAGTTTCTTTCGATAGCGTCTTGAGACCAACTTCCTGTATTGATGAATTTAATCAAATCAATAACAAGGCAACTCAAAGAAGATGAATTTAATCAAATCTCTTTCAAGGTATAAAGCAAAAGCTCGTTTATTAATTATCAAAGTCTCAATACAACTTTAAGCTTTAATGCCTATTTATAATAAACCTTTAACTCTAGAAAATCCTAATCTTAGATAAAATAGAAAAAATACTAAAACATGAAAAATATAAATAACAGGTAATTATCAAGATATTTGGAAATATTCCAAATATTTATCTGCATCATTCTCTCCGGGTTGGAAAAGATTCGTCCTCGAATCTTGAAACGATTTTTTGTAGTTGAAATCTTCAAAATTTTATCTTCAAATCCGAATTTTACACAACGCTGAGTCTTCTGACCTTGCCCAAAATTTGCACGGAACTCGTCCTGCACGAACTTTGAACGAAACTCTTCCTGTACGAACTTTGCACGAATCTCATCTTGCCCAATTTTTGCACAGAGAAGATATAAATAATCTTTACTGAAAACGAAGTCAACAACAACATCATCTTCATATATGTCGTAGATTGGATCACCATGAATCTCTCTATAGATCTCATAGCTTTCTTCTTTCTCAACAAAGGGACTTTCGTCCTGGATAGGATATGTGTTCGCAATCATCATGACATCCAGAATCGTCTCCGATTAAGAAATCAAAGAAACGAAGCTCTGATACCAACTGATGCAGCGGACGATAGAGTGAACGGTCGATCAAAGAACTTTTAGGGTTCTAGAGACC
>NC_079514.1:48629636-48632538 GCF_000801105.2 Raphanus sativus | reverse complement strand
TCACTTAACAATGATCACTTTGGTTGGTGTCTTTATACATCAAACTTGTTCTCAGGTAGAGTGTGTAAGAAGAATCTTCGAAAGACATCCAGAAACGGCACTGAATCTGCGTCCAAAGAACCAGTTAGTGAAGAATGCGTACATGAACACACTTCTCGAACTCATAAACATAACTTGCTTAGCTCCTCAGGAGCTCACAGAGGAGGAACTAAGAGATGCTGAGAACACGCTTTTGGATCTGGTCGGGGTGGGTTTCGAGTTGGATTGGTTGAAGAAGAAGCTGGAAGAGCTTTTCGTGAAGAAGAAGAAAATGGAAACACGTGGTGATCGCATGAGGGAACTCGATAGAATGATCGTGGAACAGAGACAAAGGTTGCTTGCGCTTGAAGTTGAACTTAAGAATGAAGAGAACGAGGCTGTTTCCGACAGTGCTCGACTTGGTTTTGAGGATGTTGTTTGAAATGAAACTCACCAGTGAAGAAACCTAAATGTTTTTAGGTTTCCTTTTTACGTGCTTGAGAATGTTTGTCGTTGTCTAATTACAAGAATGATTGAATAAAAGGCCAGATCCTTACAACTATGTGCTGCTCGGTTTCCAATACAGTGCTCCATATTACTAATTAAGTGTAAATAGCAAAGAGAAGAAGTGAAAAGAATAATGATTATTTGATAAGTCTAATGTGCTCTGTTTCCAAGAACAGAGCATCTACATTAGGGTAGTTCAAAACTCTTCGAACTTTTTCAAGTTTTAGCCAAAAGTTTATGAATGTAGGTGTTTTGGTTGATGAGGTCTCTATAGATTTATTTTATTGCACGGTGTCTGTTTCTTGATGGAAAATGAGAAAGAGTAGGCTTGTGAGACACGGAAGCAAGAATTGAAGGAGTTGGAGTCAAAAAGTGTTGGTTGCAGGAGCTCCTTTAGCGTTAGATGATATTTTCTGACTAAATAGGTAGGTGCTTTGGTCTGTTTGTTTTACTCTAGGGTTCTGAACTAGAGCCTCCTTCCAACTTAGGAAGTAAAGCTAGAGAGATACTGGAAGTTCCCACATTTGGTAAAGGAGTAGTTAGGTTTTGTAAAGCACTAAGTTCCATTGGAAAAGTTATGTAACATTCAAACATACATTGGATTATTTTAGTTGTAAGATGACGGAGAGAGAAGTAGTGTGTTTGATGATGATTCTCTACTTGGTAACTCTTTTTAGTTATAAGCAGTAAGTAGTATTGTATGCGTCCATTACTTGTTCCTTACAGTTTTATATCCTTTTTCTTTGGATTTGTAAACTTTTGAGATTTTCAATCAAGTTTTAGGACTTTCCATGTACATATTTGCCTACTGAACCGTCTGAACGAAAGGCAAGTGTACTATTATATCTATGGATAATAGGATCTACATATTTTAATAACACACTCTTTTATTAAACAACCCATGAATCTATAACAAAGAAAATGCTACTTTTTGATGGTTGTATTGAAAATTTTGATTCAACAGATAATCTGTTCGTGGGGTGAAGGAGACAGAGAAGAAGAACAAGCTAAATGTCTAGCAGGTGGAGGGTAAAAAGAGAGAAGCGTAGAAAATCGTGTTTGTGTGCTGATGAATCTCTACTAGGGAAACAAGACAATAACGCGTTGATGCACGGAAACAAGAAACGACAAGACATCTTAACATACAAAAAGAACGGCTACAATTCTAGAACTAAAAAGACAAAATCAGTGACTGGTTCATACAATTACTAAATCTCAAAATCTGTAAATGTACACAAGCCAAAGAACCATTAGAAAACTTTTGTATACAAAACTAAGCTTACTTACTTTAGTACTAAAAACAAACGTAGAACTACTACAAGACGTCAAACCTCCGAATCTTCCCTTAATCTTGGTTTTGAAAAAGATAAGGAAAAGGCACCGTGTTAGCAAATCTGTTATTGGTGAGAAAAATTTGTTGTTGTAATTGTCAAAAAGAACACATCTGTTCTATTGAGGAAGATCAGTTTTTTTTTCCTAAAATTGTTGTGAAGTCATGCTGCTGTGATTGGTATCCGACTTAGTTGTATTATGTGCGTCTTCATGCTACAATCTGTAACCTGTTTGTTTGCGTTTACCCCAAACTAATATCAGAATAGAGTAAACATATTTTGAATCTCTAAACCCGAATAATCAAGAAGGTTAATGAACAAGTTTCGTTACCAGCATAGCTGCTACTCTTGATAAGAAACCTTGACATCTTTCAAGCAAAACCATTTCCTTTGCGGTTACATTCACCGTTTCCACCATTATTTCATCAACCTAGCCATGATTAATAACATTCACCACCGACATAAACGAGCTTAGTCCATGTAATATCCCAAGACAGATTACAATTTTGTATGAACACAAGAGATTCAATGGGGAAAAGACATGTTGTATTAACATTTAAAAATCAGGTTTAACCTAATCATTTGGTTAAAGGAGAGCCCGGATTCTGCAACCCGGATCCTTTGGTTTAACCTAGTGGTTTTAAAACCGGGGTTGGTGGCTAAAGGAGAGCCCAGATCCTGCAACCGCCTTGACCGGGTATTAGTCTCTTGCCAGAAGAAGGTTAGAACTAAACTCAATCCAGAATATTTTGGATACCATAAAATATATGAATCAAAATTATAATTTAAATATATTATTTATTTTAGATTTAATATCCAAAATATTCAAAATAGAGAAATTATTTTAGATAATATTTTTAGATTATTTTCACAAAATATTATTTTAAAGAGGAAAATGATCAAAATAGGTTTTATTAAAAGGTAAATATGCGTTTACACTCCTAGGGTTAATTAATCCAAGACTTAGGGTTTAGAGTTAAAGGGTGGGGTTTATGGTATCAGTTCAAATTTTTTAAAATAAAAAAAATATTAAAAATTTCAAAATA
>NC_079514.1:48627036-48629536 GCF_000801105.2 Raphanus sativus | reverse complement strand
CATTTTATTTTTAGGGCTATTTTTGTGACAAAATTTTAAAAAGTGTTATTTCAAAGAATTGCCCTTCAAAATAATCTAAAATAACTATCTAAAATACATGAAAATTTCAAATTTATTCAAAATAGCCAAAGTAATATCTAAAATAGCCAAAATACTTAAAACAATGGAACAATCCAAAATACCTACAAGTTTTTCACCCGAATATCCAAACTGAACTAATTTTCATGTTAATTTAGATATTTGGTTGTATATTATTTACATTTATATGTTGTACATTATTTATTTTTCGATTTTGAGGATTTAAGGTATATTTAGATCTTAGATTATTTATATAATTAAAACCAACATCTGAGTCAAAACAAAACCCACAAAGTTCAAAACCAAATCCGAACCGAATTTATAACAGAATCGGATGAGACTTAAATCTTTAACCCAACAAAATTCAAACCCAAATATTAACCTGAATCCAACTGAAACACTTACCTCTAACTGAAAATATCTAGTCGTTTTCATCCCTTCCCTTTAAACCATAAAACATACCTTATTTCACATTTTTATTCCCCTCTTTAATAATAAGAGCCAGCCCAGAGAACAAGCCACACAAACCATCGCTTAGAACATATAGTACAATGAGAGAATATAATTATTAAAAGGTTATATAAACAATACTATTTTTTATGATTACTATTATTATCAAATAAATATAAATTATGTTTAATATACACTTTAAAATTTTTTATAGAAAATATAAGTAAAAGTTAATAAAAATATAAGTATAAATTATATAAAACATAAGTAAAATATTATTTTAAATATGAGATTTTGCATTAACAATTAATTTTAGTAAATTTTGATTGATTATAGTCAAAATGTTAGTTATAATATTAACAAATATTGCTATAAACACATCTTGTCTATATATAGACGGTAAATTTAAAGGTGGATAACAAATATGATCTTATTATCTTGTATATATATGGCGACGACCAACAAATTTCTATTCCTCTTTCAAAAGAATAACATGTCGTCTGTGTAATGAATTGATTGAAAATGAGGAGCCGGAGCTTACACCACTCACACATCCCTCCTCTAGAAGAAATAGAGGTTGTCTGTGAAGCTGACTTGCCAAGAAAAAGAAAAAGAAGAAACTCTCAGTTGCTTGCATCTCAAGCAACAGTAAGTTACTTCTGCGGCTTCGGGGAGTATCAGCCTTAAATTCAGTGCTACTAAATGTATGTGTGTGTTAATCTTCTTCTCTTTCACTGTTTTATGTTCCAGCCGGTAAATTACCTGAGGCGATGTGTTTTGAAAGAGAAATTCGTGTCTGAATGATGGGAAGTTTCTCGCGAGCCTTTACCTAAATTTGGCAGAAGGATACTATGATGCTGGAGGTTTTATAGAATACCACAAATATTACGTGCGTTCCAGAATATATTTCACACGTTTTGAAAAACGATCAACGTTTGGATCGCAATCATAAACACAGTCCGGCAACTTTATCATTTGAATATTTGAAAATACGCACATATCTGTCCTGATTGAATCAATAAGTAAGACATTTCCAGTGTTAATATAAGTTTAGTTGAACCACAACTATGTTTAGTTGTCTACTTATTTATCTTTGTTATTGGTTGTCATCACAAATACACTTTTTTGATATAAAGCAACATATTTAATTCTAATATTTTCATCTCTAGCTTAAAATTTCTTTTGTTAATTTATATAGTCAATATATATATATATGCATTATATGCTCAAATATAAATGATATAATAGTCTAAATTGTTTAAAATTTTGAAAAGCTAACCCGAGACAATATTTTGTATATAAAACAGTAAGTTTTACAGATTAAAAATACACACAAATAAAACAAGAGGCAGATAATTTATAATATACAATCTATATGCCCAAATATAGTTGATGTAATAGTTTTAATTATTTAAATTTTATTGAAAACTCAAACCGAGAAAAAAATTTATATATGAAAACGCATAATAATCATTTCATTCATAATACATAATCCAGGCTACGCGTGGACAAACGACAGATAATAATAATAACAATATTATGAATCTAAAATAAAAATATTTAATAAATTTTTTTAATTGAAATAGTAGATACTAGTATACGTATATTATACTAAAAATCGTAATCATCTAGATTCGAAAAACATGCAACCGCATCCGCATCCGCAACGGCTGCGGTTACATCAGTCAATTAATACATATTTTCCACTATGTGTCACCGGCACTGAAGGATATATCAACGACTTGGATTCGCATATAAGTTTATATAGAGGAGGCGGAAGGAGGTTATCGAGAGATAAATTTGTGTGGAATTGTAGATTTTAAAAGTTGATAAATTTTTTAAGTCATGTAAATTAAGAAAATATATATACATTGACTTATAAAATTTGATCATCACTTTTATTAATTGTTACTTCACGAATTTATATATTTATTTTAATCATTCATTTTGTAAATTAAATATATAGTTAAGA
>NC_079514.1:48614166-48626936 GCF_000801105.2 Raphanus sativus | reverse complement strand
AAGGAGGTTGTTTAATTTATTATAAAATAATGACTAAATGTGTAAGCAAAAAAAAATATTAAATATGTTATTCATATTTATGAACAATTCTCATTTGTTATTAGTTTATTGAAAATACAGTGACTAAATGTGTAAATAAAAGAAAGTACAAATCTCTACTTTTAATGTTTTCAAACATATCTCATTTATTATATTATCCTTGTTTCCAAACAAAATCCAATTGTGTACTTCAACTTTAATAATATAGATGCATAATTAAGTTATCAAAATAGAATAAAGAAATGCAAAATAGGATAAAGAAATGCAAAATAGAATAAGAAAATAATATACTAAAATTAATTGTTAATTAATAGGACCAGAACATATATATATCTAGGTCCAACTTAAAAATCCACCTAGAAAAAATCACAATGTTTCTGTTTTAATAATATAGATATGAATATTCTCTCGTAAATGGCATCAATTTAGAAAAGAAAATTAGTTGACTTTTCCTGTTATAAGACGATCATTTAATACAATACTAGGTGACCGGTCCACACCCTGTGCGGGCAATGTACAGTTTCAAAATATGTTCAAAATACTGGTCGGGTTTGGAAGTAACAAGATTTATATCATAAGACCACCTATTTTGGGATAAAGCATCAGGCACAGTGCATATGATGGTAGTTAATATTTTAAAAGGAGGAGATGAAACAAAGTAACTTCAGTATCAAGAGGTTGTTATTGTGAATATGTATAATTTCAACGTTCCAAAAAATTATGTGTTTAGACATCAATTTTTTTTTCCGAAATAGATAACTAATAGTATATATTTAGAGATGACTACATATTTTACATTATCAGTAATTAGAATTAGATGATATATATGTTGTAATTTGTTATTTTTCCCACTGCAAATTATTGTATGCATGAATTTGAGTAGTAAAATGTATATAGCAACATTAAAAGAAAAGATAATAAAATTGAAAATATTATCCATAAATTGTATAAAGTATGAAGTACAATTTTCGATAAAGAAAACAACTTCGATGAGAAACCTGAAAAAACAAACAATTTTATTTTGTAAGAAATTGGACTGGTTATCGTTATTTGAAAGATTTGCAAATTTGTAAATTTTAACTTCTCGGGAAACAATATTAAATTCACATACCATGATCAAAATAGTCTGAACAATTTTTTCCGAAAATAAAATAGTATTGATCTTAATAGTCATCACCACCCATCTGCCAAATACAAAAAATAAACAATCGTGACAATTGATATATTTTTAAAAAGATATTGTGAAAAAATATATAACAATCACGTACCCTGCCTACGGAATATTTTGAAAAACTTGTTTGTAGACAACATTCAATGTTTTTGTCTCCGCCTTCCTTTCTTTACCTGTTATTAGGATTTTTAATCCAGATCTCGACTTAACTCTTGAAAGTGCAACGTAGAGCTGACCATGAGAGAACACTAGCCTAGGCAAAAACAAACCAACACTTCCAAGTGTTTGACCTTGACTTTTGTTGATGGTCATCGCGAAAGCCAATGTAACGGGAAACTGTCTTCGACGCATTCTGAAGGGAAACTTTGTGTCAGGTGGACTGATATACATTCTAGGAATCCAGACTTTGTCTCCAGTAATACTGTTTCCGGTTATAATTCTACCTTCTATCACATGGGGGGGCAACTGAGTAACAATTAGCCTAGTACCATTGCATAAGCCATCTACCAAATCCAAGTTACGGAGACACATAATAGGAGCACCAACCTTCAGCTTCAAATTATGTCTAGGCATTCCTGCCACTCTAACACTGTTCAAAAACTCTGTTGGATAGGTAACATTTTCTTCTACATCAACATCGGATGGTATTATACTGTCAGAACTAAGGTAAACCTTGTATTCACCTGAAAGCACGTGTAAATCCTTTAGAGACATGTAAAAAGTTACTTGAACATAAGAGTAAACAAAATCAAATGTTACCTGGCAACTGCGAAAGCATGTAAGCATTTATTTTATCAACTTCATCATTTGTGGGTGTGAGAATGGCTCGATGTCTATACAAATCCTTATCTTCTGAGGTTTGAAAAGCTTGTCCATAAACCTCCTTTGCAATAGTATGAATAGGATCTTCTCCAGTATTTTTTATCAACAGATCAGAAGGAATGTCAATGTCAACTTGACCGTCGTTTGGCAAATTTATTTTTCCATCTCCAACATCCAAAATCCATTTTGAGAAGGATTGAAGCTCTTTTGCTTCATCATCACTAAGACCAGCGAGCAATCTCATGTTTTTTGTTAGCTTCAAAACTTTGCAGTGCTCCCAAAGATATGACGAATTCAGAGTCACCAAAACAGTCTCTGCTCTACCACCTCCGGGTATAACCGGTAAAATCTGTCTGAAATCTCCACCGAAAACAACTACTTTACCTCCAAAAGGTTTGTCTTCAGAAGATCTTATAATATCACGCATAGAACGATCCAACGTCTCGAAACAGTGTCTGCTCATCATAGGCGCCTCATCCCATACAATGAGCTTTGTTGCTTTAACTAATTCTGCACGATCTGATCCTGGCTCCATTTTCTTGCAAGTAGTAAACTCGTCGGCATCTATCGGAATACCAAACCTGGAATGTGCGGTTCTACCTCCTTCCAACAACAATGCAGCAATTCCACTGGATGCGGTATTTAGAACAATCATACGTCTAGATCGGATTGCTGATGAGAGTGCTCTATATACGAAGGTTTTACCTGTGCCTCCATAACCATAAAGAAAGAACACTCCACCGCTATCATTCAAAACTGCATCCAAAATCTCGTTGTAAACCCCTCTTTGCTCATCTGTTATCATCGCCATAAGTCTTTCATTTTCCTTTAGCTGATCTTCTACAACATACTTAAGTTCATCATTTATAAGGCGATTGCCGTTGTAACAACCAAAATCATCTGGCTTTGGCATTAGGGGCCATTTCTGGAGGCTACGACCATTGCTAAGCAAATGATTTTGGATCTCGGTTAGAGCAATGTTTTTGATCTGATCTATGGTCAAGTTCAACTCTGCAAGTTTGAAAAATTAATTAAAAAAGAGAGACCTCATTTAAAACATATTTGGTTTAATAAGAAAAAAGCTCACCGACATTTCCAGTTTCTCGTCGTTTCTTGTAGAGAATATCGTCGGTAAGATACTCCCAAATAGCTTCCCACACAACATGAGGCTGAGATAATGTTTTGGATACCAACATTCTCGAAAAAAGCTTCCTCGCATATGTGCCAGAACTATTATCACTGCAATCTTTGATAGCTTCTATGTATTCCTTGTCATCATCCATCAATCCCAAAGCATAGCAGGCATCTTCGTATGTAGAATATACAACACCATCAACTGTTCTTATATCCTCGTATGATTTCGGCCCTCTTACCCAATTTAGCATTACTCTTAAGAAATATAGCTCATCTTGTGCTGGATTAATATGCGCAATCCTCCCTATCACAAAGCCTCGTTTACGTGGTACCCATTCTCTCATACTTGATTTCCAAACAAATTTTGTTGGAAATTCGGCATATGTCAAATCTCTTGCCTCTGGGTATTTTTGATTTGCTATGAACCACGCCAGAAACATGGATTGGTTGATAGATTTTTTCTTCAGAATATTCTCAATAGGTTCATCTTCATAAAAAAACACCAGCTCCTGATCCGGGAGCTGAAATCCAAGTTTCTCTACAGAAGTAGTACGAAAATGTGTAGGAAAAGCAAGAACCCGCCACGACGACTCGCATGCAGTTATATATCTAATATACAAATACGATAAACATAAATTAGAAACAACAATCGTAGACCTTAAAATGTAAAGACAGTTTAACTAAATTATTATAATGTAATTATTTAATTGTATAAACATAGTTTTTTAATTTCATATACGATAGTATATATATTTGTCTAAGCGTATAGTTTAATACTTTAGACTAATATTAATAGAATATTTTTTATTTTCGGTTCATGAACACATAGATACTCAGTAATAATAATAAATAAAATAATACCTGCAGTCGTAATATGTTTTTATTTCGTCTATGACGCCATCTTCATCTTCTTTATCTATTGCAGCTGAAGCATAATCAGGTCCCTTATGGATATATTTGAAAAGATACTTAACAGCTCGCGTTTGGATGCACCACTCGACATTCATATGCGCGTGATATCGAAGCATGAGGTTTCTATTGTAAGGTACAACATATCCATTGTCTAATCTGATTCCATTTTTCTCAATGAACCTACCATCAATACGACGCATGTAAGCTGGAAATCCATTTGCGTCAATCGATGTCCTGATGTTCAGTCGTTTCGGAAACATCTTAGAACATTTACCAATAACCATACATACATTATCCTTCTTTGCTGGACCGCAAGGACCATGCATCATACAATCCCCAACGATTGCATACAGGTCTGGATCTACCGTCTTGTCCGGTATCTCAGCCGATATAATAGTGTCTATATGATCAGCTGTTGGAAATTTGGCTCCATTTTACATGAAGACGAGAATATGAGCGTGTGACATTCCTCTTTTCTGAACCTCAATCGTGTACATTACTGACAAAACACAAAAGAAATCATTTAAAACATTTTAACTGAGCAAAATACTATCTAAAGAAGTTCTTTGAAAAACAAAACAAAAAACACCGGCATCACTGGAGAAAATTTGTTAGGGTATTTACCTGCAGAAACTGGGCCAAATAAGGAGCCGTCCTTTTTTGTCAAAAACTCGATAAGATTATCGAGTTTCATCTTGAAAACTCTGCACAATATTTCAGGTCTGTCTTCGGTGGTAAGGTTATATTTTTTCAGATATTTTGTAACTTCAGGCCATTTTGGATTGCACGTAAAAGTGATGAAAAGATCTGGAAATCCATAGTACTTGCACAGAGCCATGGCATCGTAGTAATGCTGCTTCATATACCGTTTTCCTCCGGTGAAAGTTGCTGGGATGAAAATTCGGCTCCCTTGCTCAGCCATCTTAGCTCCGCCTTTTGCAGCTGCTTTCTGGATTGCATCATAACTAACTGACCGGAGTTTTTTCTGATTCAGCCACAAGTAATGCAGTCTACTCGATTCTATCATTGTGTAGGCGTCCACAAGGAACTGATGAAACAATCTGCCTGATCTCGTAATCGTGGGTGCTTCCCCCTTCCTCTCTAAAACGCGAAATGCAAAGTATTCACGCATAGTTACATTTTTGTGTTTTCTCCCAGCCGTGTCTTCAAAACCAATTGGAATATTTAATCGAAAACCAACCTCTCCATATGGAAACAATAGTTGATACTGCAGAGGCAAATACGCCGGATGTAATTCACTTATCCTTTGCAACTTTCTACTTGTACTCTCTAGAACAATATCTCGGGGCTCCATATTTAAAACAAATCTCCAGGTATCAAAGCAGCAACTTCATTTGCAGTGGGCAGATTATGGGTCCGTCCATCAGATTGCCGACTTTCAATCAACCTCATCCTATAACCTGTTGATCCTTCCACGTCGAACCTATCTTTTGCAGACCTCAAAGCCTTAACATGAGGATTATACTGATCTAACATATTCTGCAGAAGAAGAACAAGTGGTTCTCTTAGTTTCTTAGCGCTAGCTCCGTCAGACCTGGACAGTATATTAAGAATCAAAACTAAGTTAACAAATTGTAGACAAACATGCAAAATCCTAAAATATAATCATAATAAGTTCAAAAAGTCTACAAAATTACCCGGCATAAGCGTCAAGTCTATTTTTTTATCTCATTTAAAGTATCAATGATATACAGCTGGGAGAATTTTGGAGCTTGTCTAGGCTCGGGAACTATATCACCAATACGATGATAGTTCTCACCGGACATTCGGAAAACAAATGGTCCACGACCATTGTTAATAGAATGATCTATCTTCCCCCCAAGTGATGTGAAAGAGAACATCATATTGTAAGCTCGTATAAACTCTCGATAATGTTTACTTAATTCGTCTCCTTTGCATAACAAATACATTAACTCCATTGGAGGATTCGCAAGCCGAGGAAGTACAACTTTACCATGTTTACAACACATTGAGAATACAGGTTTCTTGCTACGACGGTGTTTTGCAATTCTTTCACCATACCACATGTATGCTTGACAAAACCTACAATTCCAAACTGGATCTCCTTCGTCGTAATAACCTGTATAAAAAATGACATCATTAGTATAAAAACTAACTACTAAATTGTTATTTATTATCAAGAGACATTGTACAATTTTGAATACATCATCGTTTTTTTGTAACCCGATAGTAATAGATGAAATTACGGTATGATTTTCTTGTTGTGGGATATGTTGTGGTGATGGGTTTATCAAAGACTCTCCACCAGGATAGCCACTGTAAGTCTGATTCTCGTCATCTTCATCTTCATTTTCAGACTCACTCTCCATTTCATATCGATTATTATAAGCTGCATGAAAAGTATATCACAACATATAAAATCGAATATCATCAATGAATATAAATTTGAGTCTAACTATGTAGATGGAAAAGACTTTCTACCTTCAGGATGATCCTGTACGATGAACATTGGTGGAGGAATGAATTCATTTGTTTTGTTTTGGTTTGGACACTGAGTAGCTGCAAAAGATTGACTTAAACATATAAACGAATGTAAGTATGTTAGAAATTGCTGAAATTGGTACACATCTACAACATTTAAAACAATACCTTCAGGATTTGAATCTGTTTCAAACAATGGTGGAAGACCAGAACTCGATGGTCCTGCAATGTTCAAACCTGGTCTTGCTGTTTTTGGAAATGTTTAAGTTTAGTTGCACTTTAGATATAGTACAATACAATATATATCCCTTCATTATTATTTAAAACTCGTTGTTACATTTCTTTTGTTTAGTCTTTGAATTAACCGATGGAGGTGATCCAATTATCTTACGTTTCCTGAAGGAAATGTTGGTACTCCCGATAATAGATTCTTGATTACCAATTGAAGCTAAAAGATAACATTGTTTTATTATAAGAAACTTTTTTTCAATCAAAGTCCATTAGCTTGACTATTTCTTTAAAATAATACTACTTCAAAAATAACTTATGTTATCTGCCATGATTAGTTACTGGTTCATATACTCGATGGGTCCATGTTGGTTACAGAGCCACTGCCATTTAAAATATTTAGTGAAGTTTGGGTTGAAGTATAAGAACCTGCAGACGTAAGTACAATAACCTTTAGAAATAAGTAATGTAATATGGAGAAATGTTTGCATACTTTTTCTATAGTATTATCGTAAGTATCAGTGGAAAAGAAACTATTACCGATATTTGGTACAACTGATGGCTTGGTTGGCTTGAAAATCCTTGTCACTGTTTAATTAAACGTAGATCACTGTCAGAAATGTTTGGTTCTTTGGCAGATTAACAAAAATCAACGTCGGGAAAATCAAACCGCAAAGAGAATAACCTCTATTTGAGGTAGTAAGGCCTATTGTTCTTTTGTTATTCAGTATTTCCTTTCTCGCAGATCTATCTTGCTGTGTTAATCCAGGTTTAGGCTCCGATGGCTGTGGATTAATGGGTCGAAATACTTGATTCGTAACATTATGAAAGGGCGTTCTAAAAGGATTGATTGTTGTTTCTGGTGAAACATTTGTGATGGACGACTTTTGTGTTATATTTCCCGTTGGAGTATTCTCTTTGTCATTCATACCTATGTTATTAAAGTGTGGCAGAAAATAGAAAAAATATTAAAAGTTTGTTACTTTTGAATGTGTACGAAATTGTTATGAAATATATTTGTTGAAGAGAATTTATGTTATTTGTATCAATTTTCCATACCAATCGGGTATACTCAGTTATATATTCAGCAGTATTAAACTTATAATAAAATGATAAAGGTTTATATTTAATTTTAAGAAAAACATACCCATTTTTTTAATCTTTGGTGGTTTCTTCCCACTGTCTGTTCCTAGTGGATTACTTCTCTTCATGCGTCAGACTTTTCAGATATTGCTTGTGTCTTTTCTAAGAACAGGACTCTACCTATAGAATTTTCCGAATGCAATTAGAAAAAGGCTTCAACAAACTTATATAGTTTGAAAGAAAATGAAGACTATAGAATTCAGAAGACGACCTATTTAATCAATATAATAAAGATAGATTCATGACTATTAGGTTTTATTTGAAATATATGCAAAATCCTTTGTTGCCAATTCTAAAGTTGGTATTAATTTCTTACCGTGTCTATATTCCTTGCGCAAGTGAATATGATATTTTTCGGAAAACAGTTGATATTTTATAATTGACGAATCATCTGTTGTTAGCTGTGTACTGATTGTTTTGGTAAGTTTAACATATATAGAACCCCAATTTTTTTTCACCTTAGATATAAAATAATTTATCGGATCTAAAATGCAACTGATTGGGTTATTCTTTTGATAAAGTTTTAAAGATTAAATGTGCTATGATCTCAAAAAAGTTGTATAGTAGTTATTTTATAAACCAATTATATAAGAACAACTTATTATTCATTGTGATAAGACAAAAAACGCAAAAGGGAAATAATGGAAAATAATTTAATTGTTTAAAAAATGCCAAATCCAAATAATTGTTTAAACGCTTGCACTTTTGAGTGCATAATGGTCTTGATCTTTCTTCCTTCATTTTGGATTAGCATCGATTCTTTTAATACTCACTCCTCATCTGAGTCATAATCATGAAAGATGACAACATGTGGCTGCATAAATAAATAATTTTGTTAGAATATGTAAATATACTTACAATATCAAATGCTCTATTGCAACCAAAACTAACATGTGGATGAAAGAGTTCGATTATTTCTGCATTGTCAACAACTGAATCAACAACATATGCTGAATTTTGTTCTTTTTGACCATTAGATTCGCTAGTCAGCATAAATAGAATTTTCCTCCCAATCAATTCAGTTAGAGATTGTGGTAGTAAATGTGGATTTTCTTATAAAACATAAATATTCATTTCCGATGTGTAAAGTATCTCAATAATAAATTCTTTAATCCCCCTAATAAAAATGAAGCAAATACCTGAGGAGCCTCTTGGACCAACTGAAACGCAGGTCTTCTAATTAGCTTCTCCGCGATATTGTTGAAAAGCACAAATTTGGCTTCAACATTTGATTCATCGCTAACACGTACAACCAAGTGGTAACTAAAGATATAAAAGCTATTTAGTATATGAAATTTTAACAAAATGATAGTATAATGTCCGGAAGGTTGAAAACTATAAAGACCATACCAGTTAATACCATTATCAAAATCCTTTCTACAACTTTTGCAATTGTATTGAGGGTTCTGGTGAATATTTTGATTCTCTCCCTCAATACCATTTACTTGTCTATCCATTTTTCTTGTGCAAACTTTGCAGGCCGTGTAGTACCATGGTTTATCCAAATCAATGGCCTCGATTTTAGCAACAACCATAAACCTTCCAGACTATGATAAAGCATTGAAATGCAAATCATATAAAAAATATTAGATGTTGAGAATTACTTTTCCCTTATACAAAAAAAACATTTAGGAAATTTAGTAGAAGGTCGAAATGTTTACCTCATTTGATTCAATAATTTCAGATATGGATTTCTTCACGGTTGTCATTGAATGCCTCTTCAACGGTTGAACCATAGTAATGCTGAGTTGTCTCCAGACGCCCTTTCTTGAATGCCTCTTCAACGGTTGAACCATAGCCTTCGACCATTGGAGCCTTCATTTTGAGATCCTTGTTTCCTGCCATGATATAGATCTTGATCTGCATGTTAGGTTTAAACAGTACGGGTTAGATAAATAAAAATATGAGAAATGAAACAGCCAATAATAACCATTTGCTTACTTGCTAATCCAAAATTTAAAAAATAATAAAACAAATAAACTGGATCTCCGATTCAAATATAAATTATAATAACCCTAGCAAGATCAACATACATAACCTACAGAACAAATCTGTAAATCGTGGCTACAAAACCTATCTAAACTCCTTTCTTTGTGAAACGATCTACTGTTTTACAAATTGATTACTAACGATATATACATCCTATAATCGAAAAATACATAACGAAATATACAGGAAAATATAAATGATGGCTACAAAACCAAACACAATATACAGTTTATAAATCGATCTACAGTTTATCATAGACAGTAAACGAAACCCTAAAGAGAAAGAGAACTCACTTGCGTAATAGTTGGCGAGACAAAAGCAAACGAAGAAGAGAAATGATAGATTTGGGAAGTTTCTCGGTCAGTGTACAGTTTATATAGAAGAAGGAGAATCGAAGGGTCGTGACTTTTCACATGACAACTGGACCCCGTCAAATGTTTTCATACCTTTTTGTCATTTCTCATTTTTAGTATTGGGCTTCATTTTGTAGTAAGGGCGATATAACTCATGGGCTAAGTTCATTAGAATTTAAGAACACCCTAAACCAGTTCAAGTTTTTCTTAAACCTTTATGAATGTCAATCGACTAAATTATGAACGAACGCATGTCTATGCAAATGTAATCAACCGAAAAATATAATTCACATCAAACCTTTATATGACGACATCTGTAAGATATAGGTGGAGTTAAGGAAAAAGAAATATTTTTCTGCCAATTTCATTTATTCATGGAAGAGTAGTAAAAATTATATATTCACTCTCGACTATGCATTTTTTTCTGCCAATTAGTAAACCATGGATACTGAGATTGAAACAACCGTGTATAGCATTAATAATTCATAAAAACATAAAAATTTCATATTTTAATAGCATAGTAAATCTTCAATCTTCAAGTTGAATCTCGTACTAACTAATTAGTAAACCATGAATAGTAATATTTATCCAATCCTTGGAAAGAAAAATAGTAAGAATCTCAATGATATAATGCAATATTCGTAAAACAGTTTCCAGCGAAGGATTAAAGAAATAAAGACAAAGACAAAGCCACGATTGTAGAAAGATACGTCTCATTAACTATCATTGACATTAGCTATGTTACTCTCCCTTGACTTTCTTTAGAAAAAGTTTTTTGTTCACGGAATGTTGATCCTCTAGGCTACTCTGTTGTTCATCTTGGCTTTTTCTTTTAGACAATGGAGTTCCTGATAAACCACCTGAACCAGAAGAAATATCATCTGAAGACTGCAGCATTAGGACCTAGAAAGAAAAAGTTTAACCGATCAGTATTACGATAATGTAAGAATTAGCTGAACTATACACACCAATGAGAACAATACCTGTTTAACTGGCAAAGCAGCAAATTCCTCAATCAGTTTACGGTCAGCAGTAGCAATTCGAACAACATACTGAGAGCTCTTTCCTTTGATGTTATCAGCATCAACTGAAACCTCAAAAGGATTCTCTTGCCAAAAAGGTCGCTAACAGCTTCTGGTAACAAGTCTTCATCTAGATTCTACAAGTACAAAGGGAAAAGTGAGGACTCTAATTTATACATATAGTAATAATTTTGTCTTTTATTTAAATTTGACGGTATCTCATCATGGAGTTCAGCGGCAGAACGACGCACAAGCACTTGAGCATTGCCATCAAACAAAAGAAAGTGTGCCTCACCGGTTTCGTCTTTAACGTGGACAATTAATTTAAACCTGAGTTACCAATTAAGTTTAATGTCAATTAATAACTGGATGACGTACACGATAATTCCACATCGTATAACAAAAATCAGAATAGTTAATTATGTACGCGTTCAATGAAATACCTCGGAATGACATCAATGTGTTCTTTATCACATGTATTGCAGTAGAACAAGGGACAGTTCTCATCATCAACATTGGTTGTAGGCATAACTTTTTGTTGTGGTATTTGCAACTTAGATATTGCCAACCACGCTCAGTATCTACGTTTTCAATAGTCCCCAAGGTGACAAAAGTCCCAACCTACTCAAGACAACAGCATGTTAGGATCAATATTAAAATTAATAATTTTAATTTAATAAAAAATAATAGTGAACGTCTAACCAGAGTACTGTCAACGATATCTCTTATTGTTAGCCTCTCATTAAGAACAAAAAACCAGGCACAAACAGATGTAGCACTAGCAACACTCCATTGGCTACTATCCTTGTTTGTAATAGCAAGTGAATCATTAGGAAGACTACATAGATAAAAAGACATAATTTTACTTTAGAGTCCAATTTAATAACACATTTTTAAAAAAATACATTTTTTATTACGTACCACAATTTAAACTCATCAACCAATGAACACGTTGGGTTTAGCAAAATGTGGGTGGAATTAAACCCGCTGGATATGGAGTAAACCCCTGGAGAACATTCATCATATTATATTGTCTGCGAGTAATAATTAGAAACCTTAACAAATCAAATTACATACCTTTCCACTCTTTAATGGAACAGAACCTGATAATAGAAATAATCATTATGGACATGTTACTCATATTGTAGTCGTATACTTGTTTAGCATAACCACCCCACAGAGTACACATCATCTTGACATTACTGTATAATAAAAACTCATCGTAAAATGTAGACCTTTTAACTCATTAAAAAAACCACAATAATAATAGAAATTTCAGCTTACCTAGAGTTAAAGGTTTATTATAAATAGGCATTAAAGCTTAAAGTTGTATTGAGACTTTGATAATTAATAAACGAGCTTTTGCTTTATACCTTGAAAGAGATTTGATTAAATTCATCTTCTTTGAGTTGCCTTGTTATTGATTTGATTAAATTCATCAATACAGAAAGTTGGTCTCAAGACGCTATCGAAAGAAACTCTTGATTGATCCAA
>NC_079514.1:48606011-48614066 GCF_000801105.2 Raphanus sativus | reverse complement strand
AACTATCTAAAAATAATTTAAAATAACAAATAAAACAAACTATAAAAAAATTCGAATAACATAAAATATATAAATTACCTTAATATATATATATATATAAATATTAACATAATTAACTAATTCAGATATTTTCTGATGTTAGTTCGGATTTAGATTCGGTTCAATTTATAACCAAATCTCAAATACTAAAATTATAAGTCATGTATCACAGTTCAGTTTCAGTTTTTTTCGGTTCATTGGACTAAGCGGTAAAAACCCCCACGCCTAACCTATTCGGTTTTTTGCTCATTATGCGGTTTCAGTTTGGGTTATTTGGGTTTGGTGGTACGGTTCGTTTCTTCAATTTCAGGTAAATGAGCCAAGGCCGTAGTAGCCAGGCAGGATGCTGGTGTATTACTGTGTGTTAGCAATCGAATGTCTCGTCCGCTAAAAATGGGAGGGAAAGTGAGTGAGTGAGAGAGAGGCAAAAGAGAATGGCGTCCACAGGAATGGCGAAATCAAAGGGGGAGTTTCTGCGTCATCAGAGAGAGAAAGAAAATATGGAGCCTTTGCGTTTCGATTCAGAAGAAGAAGAAGAAGCGACCACGTCCATGAAACTCGAGCCTCACCGGGTTTGGTGTTGTTATACGGAAATCCATCCAATTTTTCTTCTGAGATTCATTCCTCTTCTCTAACGGTACGATCGGAATTTCTCAAGGTTTTTTCTTATTGAACCTTTTAGTCTTGGATTTTACATAGTTTGATTGTTTGTTGTTGATATCTCTTTTTTTTTTTGAATGGTAGCTTAGGAAGAATTGTTAGGGAATGGGTGAGAACATATTGGTGGATTCTCATGTTTGGGTGGAAGACCCAGAGACTGCTTGGACTCATGGGGTTGTAGTTAATATCAAGGGAGACGAAGCAGATGTTAAAACCAATGATGATAGAGAGGTAAAAATTAAACTTCTTCTTTTCTTTCTTTCTTTCTCCATTGCTCTCTCTTGCAGCTCATATTGCTTCCACTTGTTGATAATTCATCACTTGGTGGTCTTCAAGGAAAAACCTTTAAATGGGGTTCATAGGATTATATATAGAGAATATTTATTTTCTTTTCTGGAGATATAGTTACAGACATGGATATGTAATGCACATTGAAAATCTTAACTATTTCTTTTTGAATACATCCTTTAACAAAGGTTTCTCTTCTTTTTTTTGACAAAGTTTGTTCATAGTCTTGGTTTCGCTTTTAGTCATTTGGAACAACTGAATGGAGCTTTCATACAGAGTTTCTATGCTTTACTTCATTTTCTAATGCCGTTTCTGGATTCTACTTGTGCTATTTTGCTGACGTTTCCTTTCACTGGTTAGGTTATTGCTAAACTATCAAAACTCTATCCAAAAGACGATGAAGCTCCTTCAGAGGGAGTAGAGGACATGACAAGATTATCTTATCTCCATGAGCCTGCAGTTCTCAACAACTTGGCTACCAGATATGAGCTGAATGAAATTTATGTAAGATTACTTCTTTTCTTGTTGCCTTCCAATTTTTTTCATCATGGTCATTTGGTAAAAACCTAGTAGTTAATGCAGTAATAGACGAGTCTGTTATAATTTTTTGACATCATGACAGACTTATACAGGAAACATTCTTATTGCTGTCAATCCCTTTCAAGGACTCCCTCATCTCTATGATGCTGAGGTTATGGAGAAGTACAAGGAAGCCTCCTTCAAAGAATTGAGTCCTCATGTTTTTGCAATTGGTGGCATTGCATATAGGTTGGTTATGAGCTCTCTACTGTTCGTTCTATTGATGTTTTCTTTTAAAAATGGTACAAGTGTTTTATTTATTAGTTTGAGAAATTTTGCAACAGGGAAATGATCAATGAGGATAGGAATAAATGTATATTGGTCAGTGGTGAAAGTGGGTCTGGAAAGACAGAGACGACTAAGATGCTCATGCGTTACCTTGCATTCTTTGGAGGGCATACTGCAGGTGAAGGAAGGACTGTTGAAAACCAAGTTTTAGAAGTAAGTTGTGATGGATTTATTAATAGTTACAGTCCCCTACACTCGGAGGATGAGGTTCTAACTTTGCTGCCTGCATAGTAGAAATTTCAAGGCTATGTCCAAGTCTCTTTCCTTTATCTGCTTTGAAAAAAATACATTTTTATTTGTTAGGCTTTTTTGAGTATACAGTATTAAGATAAATCCCTGCATTGACATCCTTTGATTGGACCTTCCTAATTATGTGATACCACTTGGGTCTCTTGTTTTGGATCTAACTCTTAATGCCAATTGGGACATGTTACAGTCAAATCCAGTTCTCGAGGCATTTGGAAATGCGAAGACTGTGAAGAACAACAATTCCAGGTAAAGTTACTGCTTCCATTTTTTTTTGAATTGAAGTTACTGCTTCCATTTACTTGTGCATTGCTCCTGATTCTTCTATCTGCCGTTAGTGGATACTAATGCTTTTTCTTATTGCAGTCGTTTTGGGAAATTTGTGGAGATTCAGTTTGATGACGTGGGTCGGATATCTGGGGCAGCCATCAGAACCTACCTTTTGGAGAGGTCTCGTGTTTGCCAAGTGTCAGATCCTGAACGCAATTACCACTGCTTTTACCTCCTGTGTGCTGCTCCTCCAGAGGTAGGTTGTCCTCACTTATACTCGGATGAATCTTCCTAGTGATAAATGATAATCAAATTTTGCAGGATGTTGAGAGATTTAAATTGGGCGACCCCAAGTCATTTCGGTATCTTAACCAATCTAGCTGCTACGAACTTGATGGTGTAAACGATGCAGAGGAGTATCTTGCTACTAGAAAAGCTATGGATGTAGTTGGAATAAGTGAAACAGAACAGGTTTGCAATTTCTTCTTTGCAATTTGTCTATCACCTGTGGATTGCTGTATAGGAAATGACTTATCTTCTTTTGTCTCCTCAGGATGCAATTTTCAGAGTTGTGGCTGCCATTCTCCATCTTGGAAATATTGAATTTTGCAAGGGAGAAGATGCTGATTCATCATCTCTAAAAGATGAACAGTCAAATTTTCATCTCCAAATGACATCAGAATTGCTCATGTGTTATATCCCTCTTCTACTTTTCCAACTAAAAGTGTGATTCTTGTAATGCATTTAATTACAACTTGTTATATTAGGTGTGATCCTCATTCCTTAGAAGATGCTTTGTGCAAGCGTATGATGGTCACCCCAGAAGAAGTTATCAAAAGAAGTCTTGATCCTCTTGGTGCCGCTGTTAGTAGGGATGGTTTAGCAAAGACAATATATTCTAGACTCTTTGATTGGTAAAATTTCTATATCAGTATCTAATTATCTATATTTTTCACATGCCACTGCGGGTGACATCTGCTAAGTCAGTACTCTTTATTATTTTTCAGGTTGGTAAACAAAATAAACATCTCTATCGGGCAAGATTCTCAGTCTAGGCGCTTGATCGGAGTCCTTGACATTTATGGTTTTGAGAGCTTTAAAACCAATAGGTGATGGCTGAGAGTATACATTGCTGAGAGATGATTTAATCATTAATTTTGATTAGAAAATGGTGTCTTTGTATAAGTTTCCAGGACTAATGTGATATCTATAACATCACCTAATCTAACATACTTCAGTTGTTCACTGACTTTCATATTTTCTGTGCAGTTTTGAACAGTTCTGTATTAACTACACGAATGAAAAGCTGCAACAACATTTCAACCAGGTATGAGGTCAGTCACAGGTTATGGCTGCTGATTTGGCTCAACATTATGTTAATTAATCTGAACTCTTTTATATTGTTTAGCATGTATTCAAAATGGAACAAAGTGAATATGAAAAAGAAGAAATAGATTGGAGCTATGTGGAGTTCGTTGATAACAAAGATGTCGTGGATCTGATTGAAAAGGTTTGTTATATCCATTTATCTGTTTCTCTCCCTGTATAAATACAAATTCATGACTTGACAGTAGAAATCACTTTTGGAGATCATTCTGGCTTACATTATGCTCAAGGTTCATGAAAGCATGCAAGAGTTCCATCTATTTTCATATATGCTCAAGTGTTCTAAATCACTATGCATTGTTTTAGACTTGAAAACACATGCAGCTGAAACTTTTTTTATGGAACGGCTGTTATTTCCATTACCTTATGCTGCATTTTATTTTCTAAAACTCTGAGCTCAATATTTTACAGAAGCCCGGTGGTATCATTGCTCTTCTAGATGAAACATGGTATAATATAATTTTCTCTACCTGTAGCTGTAGTTTAGTGTTTTCCTCTCAAACCACTAAAATTATGTGTTATAACTTAAAATGTTTATTACTTCTGCAGCATGCTACCCAAATCAACTCCTGAAACATTTTCTGAGAAGCTGTATCAAACATTCAAGAATCATAAGCGCTTCATTAAACCAAAACTGACTCGATCAGATTTTACTTTAGTTCATTATGCAGGGGAGGTAAGCTGGATTTCACACCCTGCTGTTTTGAGAATGAAAACTAGATCTATAACGATCTTGGATGTGAAATTCCCATGTTATTTTTGTTTTTCAGGTTCAGTACCAGTCCGATCAGTTTTTAGACAAAAACAAAGACTATGTTGTTGCCGAGCATCAGGATTTGTTAAATGCTTCCAAATGTTCTTTTGTGTCAGGACTTTTTCCTCCTCTTCCTAAAGCGAGTAGCAAGTCTAAGTTTTCCTCCATTGGCGCTCGTTTCAAGGTGAAGTTCCTGCAATTCCATTTGAGACTTTTAAACAAATAAGGTTGAACTTTTGATGTCACACTCATCATCTGTATGGGCTTACATGTTCAAGTAATTGGTGCAGCTACAATTGCAACAGCTGATGGAGACGCTGAATTTAACGGAACCGCACTACATCAGATGTGTTAAGCCAAACAATTTGTTGCAGCCAACAGTGTTTGACAATGCCAATGTCTTGCATCAGTTACGCTCTGGGGTCAGTGTTTCATTTGAATTGTTCATATTAACATGTTTTGAGGTCTTGAGGTGTTTTATAATTTTTTTCTATGCAGGGTGTTCTTGAGGCCATCAGAGTGAAATGCGCTGGATATCCAACAAATAGGACTTTCATCGAATTCTTAAAACGGTTTATGATTCTTGCACCGGAGATTCTGAAAGGAGAGTATGTATCAGTTCTACCCATCAAGCTTGAGCATGCGTCTGCTCTTGTCTGCCTTATTGCTCCTGGAGTTTGTTATCTCAGTTTCCTTTACATTACACTGTAAGCAGGTATGAAGCAGATGTTGCATGCAAGTGGATTTTGGACAAAAAGGGGCTCACAGGTTTCCAAGTAAGGTTCCTAGGAAGTCCACTTAATATAAAGAGGAATCCCATTTCCATTGATGCGTGTTGATATGATATCTAATTTGCAGATTGGAAAAAGTAAAGTTTTCCTGAGAGCTGGTCAGATGGCTGAGCTAGATGCACACAGAACGAAAGTCCTCGGTGAAGCAGCGAAGATGATTCAAGGGCAAGTTAGAACCCGTCTCACAAGAGAACGATATGTGCTCTTGCGGAGGGCTTCAGTTAATATACAAGCTAATTGGAGAGGTGACTGCTGTAGCTTTTCTTTTGGCGTGTTATGGTTTCACTGACATGTCAGGAAGGGCTGATAAAGTCTCTCTTTTCATATTTTCTTAGCAAACCTTGCACGAAAGATATCAAGGTACATGAGAAGGGAGGAAGCTGCCATTAAAATTCAGAAAAACTTACGTAGACAGATTGCAATTAAAGATTATGGGAATACCAAATCTTCGGCAGTCACGTTGCAAAGTGGAGTCCGGACAATGGTTGCACGCCATGAGTTCCATTATAAATTGAAGTCTAAGGCAGCGACTGTGATCCAGGTCCTTTTCTCATTACTCTTTTTCCATACTTATGGAATCATTCAATCTCCAAAGATAGAAAAGACTAATAACTCTTAGACACTTGCAGGCTTACTGGCGTGGTTACAGTGCTGTATCTGACTACAAGAAACTGAAAAAAGCTTCTCTTGTTTATCAAAGTAAACTCAGAGGAAGAATTGCTAGAAAACAGTTGGGACAGTCAAATCAGGTATTCCAAATCAGTCCCTGCAAGCTTATTTGAGTATTCAGAGATAAGTAGAACATGTCTCTCCTCATTAGAGGAAAATGTATTTGGCTTCAATTGATATAAAATCATGGGTGTAGGCTGAGGAAAAGAAAGAGACAGAACATGAAAGAGATGTGGAACTTTCCAATCCAGCAAAAGAGGCAGTTGATAAGTCCTTTGAAAAGCATTCAGATGAAAGTGATGATGAAGAGATGAGACATGAAAGAGAGACAAAACATTCCATCCAAGCAGATGATGGCATTGAAAAGTCTTTTGTAAAGCATGCAGAGCATAGCGATGAGGAAGAAATAGGACAGACAAAACATTCCATCCAAGCAGACGATGCAATTGAAAAGTCCTTTGTAAAGCATTCAGATGAAAGTGATGATGAAGAGATAGGACATGAACGAGAGAAAAAACATACCAACCAAGGAGATGATGGAATTGAAAAGTCCTTTGTAATGCATTCAGAGCATAGTAGTGATGAAGAGAAAGGACATGAACAACAGACAACACATACCATCCAAGGAGATGATGGAGTTGAAAAGTCCTTTGTAATGCATTCAGACCACAGTAGTGATGAAGAGAAAGGACATGAACGACAGAAAGAGCATACCATCCAAGCAGATGATGGAATTGAAAAGTCATTGATTCTGGATTCAAAGAACCCTTTCAGCAATTTTTCTGATGTAAGCCATATAACAAACCCTTTCCGTGATACAGAAGTTGAGTCCCTTACTGCCGAAGTTGAGATGTTGAAGGTAATGTTTCTATGTCCTCCAACATTTTGAACAGCTTCTAGACATGGCATGCCATTTATCTCCAGATGTTGAAAATTTTATTACTCTTCAGGCCTTGTTGGTAGTTGAGAAACAGAGAGCTGACATTTCCGAAAGAAAGTGTGATGAAGCACGAGAACTTGGTGAGAGAAGACGCAAAAGATTAGAAGAAACAGAAAGAAGAGTTTACCAACTACAAGACTCCTTGAACAGGTATTACTAGATGGTGTATCAGTAAATAAACACAAAAGTGTAGTACACTTCCTGATGCTACTAAGTCCTGTTTAGTGTATTTCAGGTTGTTATATTCTATGTCGGACCAGTTCTCTCAACTGAAGTCCATCCTGAGATCTCCTTCTATGTCTTCAACGTTGGCTTCGGTGCCCGTTGTACGTGATGATCTTGCTGACAGCTCTGAGAACTCTGAAGCTTCATCGACTGAATCTGATTTCACATTTCCAGCTCCCTCTTCTTCTTCTGCAGATAATCCAAATCAGCTGCAAGTCATTGTTCAAGATCTATCAACCACAGAGGCCAAAGGTCAGTGGTAATAGCACTAAAATCCCATATCTCATTTAAATGAAATAGGTACATTACAGAGTACAAAACAAATTGAATTGTGTTTTCAAGTCAAAAACTTGGCTACTTAATTCACCTTAAGCCCTTAATATATATAATAAACACTTTGCAGAAGGTGTACATTGTTAATGGAATTATCCTTTCTTCTCATCTTCTGGCAATAAATATTGCAGGAACAGAGAACTCTGACAGTAAGAAGAAAGGGGGCTTTGAAGATTACTTTTGATGATGAAACGTCATTTTTGATCTCTTCACCAGATATTTTGGAGTGCTGCTAATCTCTTTACTCCAAAGGGCAATTTGTTTTGGTGTTTACAATTAGTTCAAACTCCAGTTATAGTTTTCTTTTCTTGATTAGATGCTGAAATAACGGTTAAAGGGTCGTCAAGATATGTTAGGTTCTACTTTTTTCTTTTTTGGAACTCTGTTAGGTTCTACTTGTATGTGTTTAATGCTACAAAAACAATATTGTTTGTTTCTTCAGCTAATACAATTCCTACTTGATATTGGATATTTGGATCATTCTTTATTTCGTTTCCTCACGACAATCTTTAAAATACATAGGAACAACAAGTTCAACAAGCACCAGTGGTCTAGTGGTAGAATAGTACCCTGCCACGGTACAGACC